>NW_025767095.1:338377-381955 GCF_003918875.1 Haliotis rubra
CCCGCCAGGTTCAAGTCAATAAACAGGTTCAAATTGAAACAGTAGTGGAAACACAGGTTCAGGTCAAACAGGTTCAATTGAAACAGTGGTGGAAACATAGGTTCAAGTCAAACAGTGGTGGAACATAGGTTTACCGTCAAACAGTTTCCAATTGAAAAGTGGTGGAACATAGGTTCAAGTCAAACAGGTTCAATTGAAACAGTGGTGGAACATACGTTCAGGGTCAAACAGTGGTGGAACAAAGGTTCAAGTCAAACAGTGGTGGAACATAGGTTCAGGTCAAACAGTGGTGGAACATAGGTGCAAGTCGCAAACAGGTTCAATTGAAACAGTGGTGGAACATAGGTTCAATTGAAACAGTGGTGGAACATAGGTTCAAGTCAAACAGTGGTGTTCGGCACAGGTTCAATTCAAACAGTGGTGGAAACATAGGTTCAAGTCAAACAGTGGTGGGAACATAGGTTCAAGTCAAACAGTGGTGGAACATAGGTTCAAGTCAAAACAGTGAGTGAAACATAAGGTTCAATTCAAACAGTGGTGGAACATAGGTTCAATTCAAACAGTGGTGGAACATAGGTTCAATTCAAAAACAGTGGTGGAACATAGCTTCAAGTCAAACAGTGGTGGAACATAGGTTCAAGTCAAACAGGTTCAATTCCAACATGCAGGTGGAACATAGGCTCATTTCAAACAGTGGTGGGACATAGGTTTTAGGTCAAACAGTGGTGGAACATAGCTGTCAAGTCAAACAGTGATGGAACATAGCTTCAAGTCAAACAGTGGTGGAACATAGCTTCAATCCAAACAGTAGTGGGAACACAGGTTCAATTCAAACAGTGATGGAACAAACATAGCTTCAAGTCAAACAGTAGTGGAACACAGGTTCAATTCAAACAGTAGTGGAACATAGGTTCAATTCAAACAGTGGTGGAACATAGGTTCAAGTCAAACAGTGGTGGGAACATAGGTTCAAGAACATCATCTCGTGGGTATGTTGGATTACGCCTTGTTACAAGCTGGGAGGCCTATATCAGGGCCAGAAACAGTGGGTGCCGTTGTTTAAACGTCGCGTGGACAACAAATACACACATGTTGCACATCGACGTGAAGCTGATTCCCAGGGCTAACTGGTGGTATCATCAGAAGTGACCTGTCTTTAACGGGTTCGACGCCGGGGCGCTTTTAAGCCCGTTTCACGGCAGTTTTCACGCTGCAGGTGCTTGTTATGTTTCGCACATCGACCACAGGGTTTTGTTGTTACTATGGATTGAAAGCCCTGTGTCTTGGCTTTCACGTCATGTGCGACACGTGCGGGTGTCGTCACGTTTTCCCACCCTTAAAAGCCACCCGAAGCTAAGCCCCATGCTTGTGACGGGGAGCCGAAACAGCTCAGATTTGGGCCGAGGGGTTTGATCTCTGCATCCTGCTTTGCACTAATTGTCTCACATCCGAGAGAGATACATATGCACGTATATCATATATGACAATGTTGCCACGTGCATGAAGCACCTGAGATTATCACGGGGTCGACGTGGGAACCTGGATGGACGCCCACGTCCATTGGCCATCTGTTATAGACATGTGTTTTTACAAAGAAAGAGCCTTGCTCGGCGAGCATTGTTTCCATAGAAGCGAGTGAGTGTGCGGAGTGAGACGTGATGCTAGATTAGGGAGGCGTGTATAGTTGTTGAAACCATAAAGTGAGCGAGTTAAACAAGCCGCCAGATTGGGGAGGGGTCAATGTAAGGGAAATGTATGACACAGACAATGCAACTGTCACCCACGACCCACAACCGGCGATGACTCGCGCCATCCCACAACAGCAAGTTCGAACAGCGAACCTTTTGCCACTGCTGTATAAACACAATGGGCCGAAACCACAATTATTGAGTTTTGGAGTTAGTTGGACTATCTACCGGAAAGGGCATGGGCGTTTATTTAAACATACCTACTAGTGTTGGGAATTGGTTGAAATCTCACAATTGATGATTACTTCATTACCAACCTACAATCATCGAAATTTTTAATTTTTTAAAATCTTTTCTTTATTATTACACTCAGTGGGTTGGCATAATTAAAGTACATTCAAAATAAGATACAGTGTCGGTCGGAACAGAGAGAACTCTAGCTAATGACTCGGCATTTACAACAAGATAAACATTGACATTGAAGGTAGTAACAGGTGATCAAACATATACAAACGGCAATAGAGGTGAAGCGCTAATATATGGGCAAAATAGTTAAGGTATGTTTTGCAGTACATTCCATTTTCTGTTGAATTGACTAAATGTATCATTTTTATTAGCAATGTATTTTATTGTGAAGACATCTTTTAGGTAACTTTAAAAAGAATTAATGCATGGTTTAGACCCTTTGATGTTCATAACAAATATATGCCGTTTGGCCAGAATAATCATATGAGTTAATAAACTATCAGCGCAGGAAGAAAGAAGAATGCCATTTTTTGTTATTTCAATATGTCTTCCGAATATTATATTAACATAGTTGCTAAAATCGACCCAGAAGGATTTGACATATGGGCATTTTATATACACATGGTCGATATTTTCGCCTTCTGTCCCACAGAAAGCGCACAAATCGGAGTCAACCACTTTCATTTTTAACAGTTCTTTTTTGGTATAAATTATTCTATGCAAGAATTTGTATTGAAATTCTAATAGTTTTGTATCACTTATGGCTTTTCTATATCTTGCAAAAATACATTTCCAGTCAATAGATATATCAAGTTCTCTTTCCCATTTATTACAAACGTTCGGGAAGCTGGTAGCTGAGATGAGTTTATCACAGAGAAGTCTAGATCCTTTACAGGGATTATTAATATCGTTCCAAGGGCATACAGTTTTAATGTAAAAAAAATCAATTTTAGCATTTTGCAGTCTTGTTCTCCATACCTTTGGGATGTTAAGTACTAAGCGATTGTAATCAAGTATGGTACCCTTTATATTGAATGATGCTTTTAGGTTTATGAATGGGATTAATCCGTTTTCATCATAGAGGTCTTTTACATAAACTATACCTTTGTTAAACCAGTTTTTTATAATAAAGTTTGAGTCACGAAAGTGGTGGTTTAACCACAGCGGCTGCATTAAAATGTCGTTGATATCCTCAGTATTAACAGAATGGATCTTTACATATTTACTCCACGCCTTTACAACATCATTCCTGAAGGGGTTTTTATTTTCAAGTAAAACGGGATATTTGCACCGAAGTGGAAGATATAGTCTAACCGAAAGCCGGAGAGGACATATTGTTTCTGTTTAGTGATGTATCTTTTTAGACATAAAATTTTTAATGATTCAATAAATGTTTTAATATCAATCATTCTTAGACCTCCATCTTCATATTTCCGGGTAAGGTTGATCCGTTTTATTTTGTCCTTTTTGTCGTTCCATATAAACTTAAAAAAGAGAGTGTTCAATTCTGCGATAAAGTCGGGTGGTGGGTTTGGAAGGGAGGTAAATATGTGAACTATGGTTGATAAGGCCAACGTTTTAATTACAGTAATTTTGCCAATCAAAGTCAAATTACGTTTACGCCATTTGAAAGAATTCTTTTGATGTTGTCTAGTCTTTTTCTAGTGTTGATGACCCACAGGTTTTGCAACGAAGCGTTCAGTGTTATTCCCAATACGTCGAAATTTCCTGCATGCCAATCTAGATTAATGTCAAGGGTTAGTTTTATCTTACTTCCAGCGAGTGATCCGAGCCATACTGCCTTAGTTTTATCACCGTTTATTTTCAGGCCAGACATTTTATAAAAGCTTGATAGAGTATCTATTGCTTCCTTGAGAGAGGTCTCTGGTCCATCTAAAAATAATTCTGTATCATCTGCATACTGACCTATGATGTATTCGATATCATTTAAGGTGACACCTTTTATTTCGACATTACTACGAATCATAATCCCAAGTATTTCTGCAACGAACAAAAACAAATACGGTGATATTGGGTCTCCTTGTCTGCAACCTCTTTCGTTTTGGAAGAAAGTAGATAAATGTCCATTTTGTACAATACAAGAAGTTGCATTTGACATTAAAATACTAACCCATTTCTGTAATTTGTTCTCAAAGCCAAACTTATTCAGGACCATCATGATAAATCATCGAAAAAATTGGTTAGCGTCATTTTTCAGATTTTCCTATCCAGGTTGTTATTGCAGATATGTATAACATGATGCAACTTGCTACTTTAAAGTGATGA
Organism: Haliotis rubra; assembly: GCF_003918875.1. Lineage (NCBI taxonomy): Eukaryota > Metazoa > Mollusca > Gastropoda > Lepetellida > Haliotidae > Haliotis > Haliotis rubra. The sequence goes on from NW_025767095.1 coordinate 342,598, forward strand.
CTGATATATCATGAACAACTTCCTGGAGTCTTAGAGAAATATTTTCAGATAGTGAAGTGAATTAAACACGTTTTCAGGCCCTGACAACTTCTAAGATACGTTCCATTGTCAAGTATTTCAAAGACTAAAACTGTAGTTCCAAAATCGTTTATGTTCGATTATGAGAAAATGTGATCGATTGGTTGGTCGTTTGGTCACTGCGACCAATCTTCGATTATTTCAATTAATCGGAACACCACTAATACCTACACATACACTTACGAATGGAAAGCCAGAACTGGGAATTGGCTTTTGACGTCAAGTGGACGCCATCCTTGGCTAACAGTGCAGGTCCCACCCTCATGTGCTGGCTGTGGTCCCAAAAGGTGGCATCCAGACGGCGTCGCAACATCCTCTTCAATCGCCGGTTTGCCTCCTCCACTTTCTGCTTGTAAGCAGAGACCGTCATGTTCCTTGGTTTTACCAGGGAGACTCTATAAGGGGGAGTGGTCACTCCTCTGAAAGCTCCTAAGCTATGCCTCGGCTCGTCACGTGACCAGTGTAGCCAATATGGCGGCGGCGTAGTTTTTAAGATTGAGCCCGGTTTATTTTCAACAGCTGATTACATACGCTGAGTGTTGTGACAACTGAAAACCTACATGTAGAAGATAAGTTACCTATTCTGTCACTTCATTTTAAGTCAAATACTTGTTATTAGTGTCAGTATAAGTACAGTAGCTTTGTAGTAAAGTTTCAAGTGGGCATGTTGTAGCTCACTGGCTTCTATTCTCAGTACACAGCGAAGAAAGACTTAATTATATCGCTAAAAACTTCTTTCACATATTCGTTTAATTTTTAGAAGGGAAATATACCTTTAGTTGAAAGGTGTTTGCAAGTAATAGTGATAGTTTTATAACTAAAAAAAAATTGTTAGTGTGTATTTGAGGTGTGTGAAAAATATGACATATCGCCGATCTGCCATTGAAATACTACAGGGCGTTGTTTGAGTGTTTCTAGTTAGTGTTCAAAACATCTTTCACATACACCTTCAATTTTATGAGGGAATATACCATCAGGTGAAAGGTGTTTGCAAGTAATAGTGATAGTTTTATCATTTTAAAAAAATTGTTAGTGTGTATTTGAGGTGTGTGAAAAATATGACATATCGCCGATCTGCCATTGAAATACTACAGGGCGTTGTTTGAGTGTTTCTAGTTAGTGTTCAAAAACATCTTTCACATACACCTTTAATTTTTATGAGGGGAATAAACCATCAGGTGAAAGGTTTTTGCAAGTAATAGTGATAGTTTTAATTTTTTTGTTTTTTGTTAGTGTGTATTTGAGGTGTGTGAAAAATATGACATATCGCCGATCTGTTCTGAGACGCCATTGGTGCTTGTGATGCTTGAGTGTTATAGTTCTAAAACTTCTTTCTTTCTTGTTGATCTTAGTATTTGACAAAACTGGAAAGGTGTTTACAACGCTCTGCGAGAGTTCTAAACTTTCTGTTCTTGAGGGGTCTGTGACAGTGTCAGTTAACATTCTGTCAATGCCCATGTCATTCCACACATGCAATAAGATATCTGAATTAGTTACTAATGTAAAAAAATGTCTCAAAGTATTTTTTTTTTAAAAAGGACAGCTGATGTTAACATATGTGTTCTACCGATAGTTTTGCGTTCTTTAACATGTTTGGGGAGGGATCGCTGTGTTGTATCATTTATTCTTTCATTTATTCACATAAGTTCTTTTTCTTTTGTTCTTCTTTTTCTTAATTTCTTTCATTCATTCACATAAAATTCTTGCTCTTAATTCATTCATTCATTCATTCATTGTAAAATTCCGACTGATACAATACACTGGCTGATGTACTGTTAAACGCAGCCGAAGTTGCGCTTGGACCGAGCCAAGTCACTGTGTGCGTTGGAGCATGACGAGGCACACGTTAATTAGTACAAATGGTAAAGAAAGCAAGCGAGTGACCTATCCCTGTTGTAGAGTATCCCTGGTTTTACCCTCGGGAACAGACTTCCTACCACTGCTCTGGAGCCCGGCCGTTTCCACCGAAGGTAGTCCAGAAGATCCAGCAAGTCCTCAACCAGGTTCTGAGGATCAGTTGACGCCGACACGTCGTTCTCTCCCACTTGAAAGAAAACAATGCCCTGAAAACCTGCATCAAGGGCATCCACCTCTGCTTTCATCCGAGCAACAGTCGCCCCTCCGATCCCACGCACGGAAGTGATGATGCCACGTAGAGGGGGCTTGATCAAGTCGCCGCACAAAGCTGTGTCCCAGGATGGCAAAGTGGACTGGCTTTGAAACAGGACCTTTAAAAAGTGTGTAGGCCATGGCTTGAATGAAGTCTTCAACAATGATTTCTGACAATGAGTTGTGTCAAACAATTTTAGCACAAGTGCCGTGATGCTCGTATCTGACTGCTAGGTAATATAGCCCGGGCGATTGATAAGTGTTTGTATTAAGCTCTGCATTGAGGTCACAGAGGTCACAATCATTCATGGATTAAGACCTCTTGCTAGCTTAAACCTGACACGACTCACGACCCAAACAAGTGCCTCTGCAAACATGACACCAATCAAGACTCAATTGAAGACAATGTTGTGAGTAAGAACTCACCATGAAGCTACTTTAGGAATGTAATTGTGTTTATCTTGTGTGAAGGTAACCTTTAGTAACAAACAATAAGGATTAAATATCACATAAACCGTGTCTCCGTTTTCTCTCCACATGTAAATATAGACAATGCCAAGGCTAAACGCAGCAATGAAAACATTTTATTCATCCTTCCAGACAGCATCAAACTAGGTGCAAACAAAAGAAAATTGAGTTCGCCATCACACCAGGTGGAATTAAAGACAATACCAAGGCTAAGCGCAGCAATAAGAACGTTTTATTCATCCTTCCAGACAGCATCAAACTAGGTGCAAACATAAGAAAAATGAGTTCGCCATCACACCAGGTCAGTCCTATGATCATTTGTGTAAGAAGTCTGAAATACCGCCTTCAGAGGAAAACCCTCCAAACCCTGTATAGTTCATTTGTTTTACCACTTTTTGACTATTGTGATTTTATTTGGAACAACTGTACACAAACTCAAGAGTTATTGTTAAAAAAACTTCAATTAGATGCTTTAAGAACCATATGTGGATCAGTTAGAGGAGTTTGTCATTCCAAAATCTACCATGAAACTGTTTTTTCATCATTAAGGGAACGTCGTAAAAATCACCAAATGTATGTATTTCATAAAATGTTCCATAATAAAACTCCAAAGTATTTATCAGATCTAATTGCAATAAACATATCCTCTGTATCCATATGGATCTAGATCTAGCAATATGCTTCAAGTACCATTATGTCGTACGGAAACATATAAAAAATATTTTTTACCATCCACTGTGATGGAGTGGAACAAGTTAGATAATGATATAAGAAACATAGATTCAAGAATTGCCATGTTCAAGAAACACTTTGATCGAACTGTCTCATCCAACGTACATCATGTCTTCAGAAACACTGGTAATAGATTTAATCAAATAATTTCATGTACGTTAAGACTTGGCTGTAGTTTAAACGCACATAAATTTGACCGTTTTCTTCAAAATACGTCTACTTGCACTTGTGGCCATCATTATGAAGATGCCATTCATTTTCTATTTATCTGTCCAAATTTTAATACAATTCGATCGAAGTGTTTCTATTGCATAAATGGTTTTAATATTCAATCTGTACTATGTGGAAGTTACTCATATTCTGACGAAATCAATGAAAATATTGTAAAATCTGTACATGACTATTTTACCTTAACAAAACGATTTTTTACCTAATTGATTAATTATACTACTGTCTTTTTCATTAAGTCTTTTACTCCTCAAATGGTGTGTTCTCTTGTCTGTAATGATGAATGTATATAAAATGTTTCCTATCGCATTGTATTCGGAGAGGTATTTTTATAGGCTTATAGCCTGTTTACCAATCCGTTCATTTAATAATGAATAAAAATTGTTTAAATCACACCAGGTGGAATTAAAGACAATACCAAGGCTAAGCGCAGCAATAAGAACGTTTTATTCATCCTTCCAGACAGCATCAAACTAGGTGCAAACATAAGAAAAATGAGTTCGCCATCACACCAGGTGGAATTAAAGACAAATATCCTGGCTAGTTCGTAGACATTGAAAGCATGTGCCCCTCACCTGGGAACAATACTTCCAATGCCTCGGCCGACCGACTGAATTTTGAACCAAGTGTGGAAAATCACTTGAGCCAAAGATTATATTTCAGTTTCACGTGCCCGACTTTACCTCGATGTTTACCCCTCTTTATTTTAATAGTATTATTGGTTCTTTGTTTCGTGTTGTTATTGTTTATTTTACGTTTTAACCTTCTTTGTATTAATGCTTTTTAGCTTTATATTTATGTTCTTGCGGTTTGGGTTAGTGATTTAGTTTAAAGAGAAGGCCGTAGGCTTTTAGTTTTAATTTTATGTAATTTCAGTTTGGGTTAGCGTTTTAGATTAGAGAGAGAATAGAAGGACCTACTGCCTTTTCACGTTAATTGTATGTTATATCGGTTTGGGTTTAGTGTTTTAGTTTAGAGAGAGACGGTGTTAACTTGTACTTTTATTTTCGCATTCCTGTTTTGTATGACCAACATCATAAGGACGAAGCATTTGTGCATCACAGTCATATACCCACATGGATAACCATAGCTCACGAATTCAATACCCAAACAATTACATAATGGACAGATAATTCAAATATGTCAGCACAAGTAAATAATACGAAACATGACACCTGGAAGGATACTACTTTGATTTCAAAGTCTGATTGTTGTGAAGGCGCAGTTGAGTCTACGTAGGAAGGTCGTCGTGGTAGATCAGATCTCTGTGATTTCTTCAGGCACTGTTGATAATAGCAGTGGAGCTGCTACACGTGATGAACAACACATACTACACTTTACATCAACATGCATAACAAACGTCAGAAAACGTCAATGTCCGTCTGGCATGTCATGCCCTCGCGTCTACCCATCAATTGGGTGCCTCACACATATAGCTGTAGACACTACAGCAATAGACCTCTCATTTCCCATATGCCACACGTTAGGGAATTGCAAAGATTTGACACGGCAAATCATGCACAGTTACCGCCAAGTCGCCTCTGAGCCACTGCCAAGACTCAAACTGGTTTGCCTGCGCCAGCCACCATTTCACCACCATCGCCTCTCCTCTAAGGGGCCGCCCCTTCACTCCCTATGCAACACCAGCATTTCGTCCTGCTTCCAGCAGAACATCACCACCGTTTGCGCTTGCTTACTGCCAAGTCACCTCTGAGCCACTGCCGAGACTCGAACTCGTTTGCCTGCGCCAGCCATCGTTTCACCACCATCGTCTTTACTCTAAGGGACCGCCCCTTCACCGCCATGCCACACCAGGACTTTGTCCTGCTTCCAGCAAAACATCACCACCGTTTGCGCTTGCTCACTGCCAAGTCGCCTCTGAGCCACTGCCAAGACTCAAACTGGTTTGCGTGCGCCAGCTACCGTTTTCCCACCATCGCCTCTCCTCTAGGGTCCGCCCCTCCCCCCCCACCAGCATTTCGTCCTGCTTCCAGCAGAACATCACCACCGTTTGCGCTTGCTAACTGCCAAGTCGCCTCTGAGCCACTACCAAGACTCGAACTGGTTTGCCTGCGCCAGCCATCTTTTCACCACCATCGCCTTTACTCTAAGGGTCGCCCTTTAACCCCCTATGCAGCACCAACATTTGAGCAAAATTGTGCAATATATATTTTAATGTTCAGGATAGATCACATCTGCGTTCACCACCGTCACCGACGTCAAAAGAGCTTTCTAATGATACCAATACAGGTATGTTGCAGATAGGTATAACGGATTTAGATGTAAACAAAGACGCGATAAGGCAAAGCTTGAACAAAGGCCCATTCGAAAGGCCGCCGACACAAGAAGCGGCGGTATAAACCGACGTGTGTAACGTCTCAGCACAACGTCGCACATGTCCATGTTATACGTCGTTTGAAGCGTACTTTCGAGGGCTTTCGACTGCATAAGACATATTGAACATCAGACCATGGATATAGAAATTATAGCCGAAGTGAACATCCGCTGATGGCGGAGGTGACACAGACACCAGAAGCGGCGGCATTTTCAGATGTGTGTAACACCTTTGCAAAATATTGCACATGTACGTGTTATACGACGTTAGAAGGGCATTTTGAAGGGCTTTCATATGAGTTATAGAAATAAAGGATCGAACGACAGGTATTGCTGTTTTGGTAAGATTCCAAACTATTGTACTTTTTAGTTCTGTCAAGCATATTCATTCCTGTATAGCTCAACTATCTAATGTTGCACAACAACATATTACATATTTCCAGAATCCCACATGAATGATCTTGCACATGCACTATAGATGTAAATATTAACGCCGCCGGTATAGCCGGTGTACAGATTCATCTAAATTCCGCCCCATCTATATCACGTCCCTTTTTTTTTTAGCAGTTCGCACATTAATACTCATGTAGCTCCACCACTGAATGTGCAGCATGTGCGTATTAATACATTGTCTAAAACACGCCTTAAACAGCTTTCAAACGCACTATAGAAATGTATTTTCTGAGGTGATGTGTAAGAGTAGTAGCCCTTATATCATGACTGCATGATGTTGGCGAAAAAATGCTATATCACAGAAGAATTGAGCTTCAGTAAAATTACACAAACATCACGTCGGAGTTTCAATCTGGACTGGTTACCAGGGGCAGCACAATATTCATGTTGGCATATTTGGAGAGAGCGTTTCCTCAGGTTTCCAACAATGTATAACATGCATAGATATGACAAAGTAGAAGGCTTCCAAAATGCAATGGCGCGGGCAACTTCCACCGGAGGCTGGGTGGAACAAACTTCTTCCACCGGGACCTACTTGGAAGAAAAATGCACAGCTTAAACTCACAGAAACCTTAATTGCTCGACTATAAATTTGCATAAAAACAAACGGAAACATTCTCCGTGTAGCTCCAGGATCGAGCTATCCAACGACACGCAGCATGCGCGTGTAAGGCGATTTATGCAGCTCCCAAGGGAGCCGTGCTGAAATAGGTGATACAAGGTTTTCTGTGTCAGGGACTATACTCGGTGTTCACATCTAGAACGACGTCCTGCCAACACCCACGCTCACGAGACCACACCAATACTTACACAACTGTTGTGTGTGAGTCATACCGTCTTAATCCGATAATACACTCTTACCTATAGGCTTGACTAACATTATTTATTAAGAATGATAACAGTTTGATATATGTTGGGGTTAATTCGCTTTGAAATAAAGGCTTCGTTTTCAGAAACACAAGTAAAGGCATATAAAAGTGTAATAGTATAGAGAGTTTCGGTGTTTTGTGTACCAAGGTTTCGGTGCCAATCTGGGGCATGTGTCTGTAGGGCCAGATTCATCGAGGAAAACGAAGTAAAATATTAATGCTTGCTAATTTTCCAATGCAATAGTACTTATCATCCAAATCTGTGTTCCATAATAGATATTGCTTGTGTGAGATCAAACGATATAAACTATTGACATCGCTACACTGCAAGTCTAATGGTAGACCGTGTTCAGAGAAGTACATTTTTCATTGAAAACTAATGAAGAGTGTTTTTTGATGATAAATAGAATTTCACCCTCGTGTCTTCTGGCAAGCCTCGGATATTTGTAACTTTATCAAGTCGTGTTGATTTATTTGATATCAAAAGACACTCGGGTGAGATTATATATTACAAGTGTCACTTGTATTTGCTTGTTCATCGTGTTTGTAAACGAGCACGTACACACAGAACCGAAAAACCAGGACTATAGTATGTTGTAACCTCTGCCAGATTCCAGTTTCCCAGCCTTATCAATTTACATAAGTCAGACATTAAAAGACGCTGACAAGACTCTCACATTACCTGGCGCTGCTCCCAACAGTCCGACAAGACTCTGCCGTCTCCCACATTACCTGGCGCTGCTCCCAACACTCCGACAAGACTCTGCCGTCTCCCACATTACCTGGCGCTGCTCCCAACACTCCGACAAGACTCTGCCGTCTCCTACAGTACCTGGTGCAGCTCCCAACATGACGACGACGCTGTTGCTGCTGACTTCAGTCCTGGGCACGGCCCTCGCAGTCACCCCCCACATCTTGACCCCACAGGCCAAACAGGCCCCCGAGGCTGCCCTGATCATCGTCCCCGGGGCCTACGTGAAGGGACAGCAGTATATCCCTCTAGGTAGGTCGCTACACGTGCCCCAATGATGTGTCTCGATATGTGACCCTATATTCTACTTGGTTTATTCAGGAGTAAATAAGGCCACCGGCCCATATTACAAATCATGCAACACAATTATACACTATATATGGACCACCAGTAGTAATGATGTACAAGGGTTTGACAATAATCACTTTATGTTATATTAAGAAACTTGACACGTCCTTTACGTCCTAAGAACACATATTTTGCAAGGCAGTATACAATATGATAATTATCGCTTTTACAGAGCATAATCGAGTTCTGTATAAATGGACATTTACAATGGCAGTGTGGCAAAATACTTTGCCTTAGATCTGAGTAAAATGGACACTGTAATAAAACATGAAACTCAGATTCTTGCACAGGGTGCACATAATTTATCTTCTGGTGTAATTATATATTTTCTACCAACTTCAGTGACCCTATATATATTACATACAATGATGGTCTTCTTGTGACTAAAGGTGCAATGTGAGACGAGAGGCAAAAGCTACGTCCCCTTTTATGCACAAGAATAAGACACGAGACAATTCTACATTGCACTCCAAGTCGGATGATTCTAGAATCAACTCCTTGTAGCACTTTCCAGATCATTCTGCTAAATGTAGTACACGTCTAAATATGGCATTACACCGGAAACTGGGACGAAAGTGATGTTGTGACGTCAGCTGGATTACCAGTTTCCCAGCCTTATCAGAAGTAGTGAGTTAGTGAGTGAGTATGGGTTAACGCCGCTTTTAGCAATATTCCAGCAATATCACGGCGGGGGACACCAGAAATGGGCTTCACACATTTTACCCATGTGGGGAATCGAACCCGGGTCTTCGGCGTGACGAGCGAACGCTTTAACCACTAGGCTACCCCACCGCCTGCATACCTTGCGTTTCTTTTGCTGTTCAGTATATATGATCATCTCATACAATGATGGTCTTCCTGTGGCTTGAGATACAATGTGAGACGAGAGGCAAAAGCTACCTCCCCTTATACGCACAAGAATATTGATGCGAGAAAATTCTACACTGCACTCTCAGACGTATGATTCTAGAATAAGCACATTGTAGCACTTTCCAGATCTGGTACAAGTCTAAATATGGCATTACACCGGAAAATGGGACGAAAGTGATGGTGTAAGCTCTGCTAAATTACCAGTTTCCCAGCCTTATCAGAAGTAGTAAAATCCATTTCCATTCATAATGGTTTCCTGATTATAGCCATGGGAATAAAATGCAACTTACTTGTTATCTGTGTATACTTCCGGTCCGATACAGGTCAGTGTCAAGGTCACTACAACGGAGCCTGAGGCTGTAAAGTATGACAGCGCTCCTACATTAAACACCTTGTACTTCAGAACTATTTCGTAGATTATAGTGAGTGGTTAAGAAACGAGTCTTGCAATCATATTGCAAAGATAACCTGGGGACAAATGATTAAGCATTCTAAAGAAAAGAGTTTGTTTATGACAGTACCTTCTGTCTCTGAGGGGCTGGGGTTGGGTTTATTTACATACAGTTCTGAGAGCGTCCAATTGTAAGTTTTCTAGAATACGCGATTGTTCGGAAGTTCAGTTATCCCAAATGTGCGAGCAATAGTGAAAATTAGGTCAGATGAAAGATTTAAACATAGTTTCCAGGATGTTTCTTGATAGGCGGTATTTAAAACTCCTCAACCAACTGATCATTGGACCAACTTAACGAACAACATCACTAATATGATCAGTTGCTTGTAGAGTTATTCTTAAATATGTCTGGCTTATAACTCATTTGATGATTGTCCCATGTATGAGGAGGTTAGGTTTCACACAGGAATTGGCTTGAGATCAAAACTGTATACCTTCGGTTCTATTAGGGCTTAATGTTACTTGCAACTCAGGACTCAAGTGGGAGATTTAGCTTAGATCATCAGTAAGACCGGAAGTAGCTACAGTCGGATCTTCTGTAATAAAATATAGCGGTGTATCGTCAGGGAAGAGACAAATATCACTGTCACTATCAGACACAGTGTCATTTATCTCAATAGAAAACAGCAGTGGTCGAGGAAAGAACCTTGGTCCACTCCAGCCTTGAATGTCATACATTTCCTGGTTGGGAATAATAATTCTGTAACTTTATGCCAGACCGTATCGAAAGCTTCACTTATTTCACAAAGACCGCTTGAATTTTCTTTTTGTGTTCAAGGGCTTTCATGTAACAGGTAATTGATTTGCTGAGGAATCTCCTGGCATAAATCCTGACTGTGAGTGTGTTTAAATCGTTATCTTTGAGGACGTTGACTACGTATTTAGATAAATATTTCTGAATACGTATGTACTTGCAACAGGACATAATTTGAACATTCGTTTACTCTGTCTTATGAACTGGTATTGCTGGTGCCTCCTGCCGAGAGAAATACCGAGTGGTGGAGAGATCAGTTAAATAGGTTGTCAGTAAGGGTGCTGAACTATTTGCTGCGTAATTAAGGACTGTATAGCCTATCACATCTGTACTGATTGCTCTTGTACTGTCTAATGCACAGGACCAAAAACCGGATAGTAAACCATTGAAATAAACGTAAATACAGTAGGAAATACACGCCTTGACCGGATTTACGTATGTTTTCAGATATTTCCTAACTTCGGGCATATATTTCATATGAATCTATACCTTTGAAACATATGCTCATCGTACATTTTCGTATGCACAAGAACCTCGTTCATGTATGCCATGACCGGATTGTCAGGTATTTCCAAACATGAATTGCAAAACAGATACCCCAGTAAATACATGATCATACAGTATTTCCGATGCATTCCTTTGAATTTCAATGGGTGCTGAAATTTACGATTTCGTTCTAAGTTTACCCAGGTTGGAAACATGTAAATTTACTTAGGTGGGGAAACACTTGTAAATTTTCACATGTGCAAATGTTTACACACCTTAGATATTTATGTATCATACCGGATTTCAGGGTATGTATATGAACGGTTCATACACCTTCATGTTACCTGTGCTCAAGCAAGATGATCATTTGTTTCCATCATGTGAATTACTTGGTTCATGTAATTTCATTTTCACACATTTTAGTACGTTTGAAATCAACGTTCACTTGACCTCATTATTCTTATCATCAAAAAGAGCCTGACTAAAGAAAGCGGTATTACGCAAGCTAACATGGCTTATTAAGCTGCGCTCGCACTTGTTGCCAGTATCAGTTACGCTTTGTCTGCGGTGTTGGCAAATCTTGTGAGTGGTGAAGAAAAGGGCGATGAGCTGCCCCTTCGTCCTTGCAAGTGTCCCTAGCTGTCCCAACAGAATAGCACTTTATCTCTCTTGTAGTCTGTCTCACAGTCCCTGAACCACATTATTTTCGCTGCTGCCAAGCCCTCTCTGCAGTGCTAAAGCCCTAAATAAAGCAAGTCTAGATTTCCACAGGTTCTGAATCTCTAGTCTCCCTGGGGCTCCTTTCCAATTTAAATGGGCTTGTCTGTTACTATCAAAATTATATATATTCAGAGACTAAGCATTAGTCTATCTCTCTTGGAGCGCGGCCAAATACGCTACACGAACCAACTCGTAATTTCTTAAGTCTCTTCAGCTCGCACATCAGTACTGTAAAATAAGTTTTGGCAGTACATAATTGGAATATTATTGCACTGCATGTGACCTTTCTTAATAGTGTCACAGTGCCTGAACCATGTTATTTCTCCTTCTGCTCAGCCTTTGCTGTAATAACGCCACACAAAAAATAGTTTTTATCGTGTAGCGATTATGTCCGGATGGCACAGGCGGGTGCGTTCTCTGAGTATACCATTGGCATGTTGGGCCTCTGTGCCTTTTGTAAAATTTGTCTTGATTGTCCTGTTTAAATTGACGATCCATAAACCCAGAGTCCGAAAGCAAATGTCACACAAGTAAATGTGATGTTGCATTGCTGCAATTTTCCATGTCGGAGAAGTCCTTCTAACAAGATATATATTCCGTTGTTTGGAGCAGGCCTATGACTATTACGCCCCAGTGTTGCTAAACATCTTGCAGACCTTTAACCTGACATAGACGCAGACCTCGCATGTTCAAGTTCAGATCTGACAGGTGCCGAAAATATTGATTCCAACAAGAATGCAATATCTCAGTTGGTTATTGTTTTCCTAAGAGTGCTTTCTACAACATTGGAGATAATGGTATCGCTGTCCTTCTGATATTCCCCCGAACGGAAGCTCTACCCATTTAGGGTACAATGTGTAAGTTACAGATTTGTAGGGAATAGTCTTAAGACTTTTCTGCTTTGACCAGGATTCTTCGAACTTGCAACAGTCGTTTGAGAAGATCAAGAGAGAAAGGGGTAGTGTGCAATGTATCTGGCGGACGTATATGGAGAAAGTTCGAAGAATGTTTCTGTATAAATACAATAATAGAAATACCGGTTATGTTTGAAACGTACCCTCAATCTGATAGCCAGTGAGATTATTGTGAAAGATCGCAATATGTATCATCATAAACGGGCCCAGATAAAAGTACATGTCATTCATTCCCACATTATATCCCCTTTATAGACACGGGACATGGTAGTTACAGGTAGGGCAAACACTTTCTTCTATAGGTATCTGCCTGTTTCACGCTACATACGTAGCGACGCATGTTCTCCTCCATCACACATATAATTGTACAGATATCCAGTGATTAGGGATAGCGCTGCAGCAACTTATTGACATTTACGACATACACTATCATCTGAAGGAGTACTGCTATACCCAGCATCGTATTTATTTCTCTCTTACATAAGGTGAAATGTCACAGGGTTGTCATGGTAACGATAATTTGGCATACTATTTATTGTCTTATTCTTTTATCTGCGATTAGAATTTAAATCAGTTTTGGCGTGAGCATCTTTAGAGAAAAGAAGCTGTAAAACGAATATTAATGTGATCGAACCTATAGGCCTTTGTCAAAGCGCGTTTCAAGCCACCTACATAAAAAACCTTCATGATAAATATCTGCTAATCCATGGCACGATTCCAACCATATCATGAGCATGTGTTTGTGAATCATAATCAAATAGTAATGTTACGAGGCGTCCATGCCGCGTCAACAACACATGAAAACGCACGAGAATTGCAATACGGGCCCCTAAACCACTGATGCTCCGTGACCTGGAGACACAATTCATGTGATTGAGCGTATGTAGGCAAAAGACAAAATGGATACTCGTGCTGTTATGCTTTTGAATTATTAAGTATTGGTTCTTGTCACGGGATACAAGTATACTTTCCAGTTTCAACCAAATGTACATTCGAAGGATATCGAAATCTAGGTTAAGCTATTGGAATCATATTTACAATTAAAAGACTCAAACAATGGTCTGTTGTCCAAATATTTTGTTTTCCATATCTTGTCCCAATCTGTATCCAGAGACCATACAATAGTCTATTATATAGTCTCTGTTTTATCATAGTCAGAGAACGATATTATTTTCCCTTCCGCCCAGCCCTTACTGTAATGCTTACGCCCTAAATGAAGCATATCTAGATATTCCCAGGTTCAGCGTCTGTTAAAACTCACTGCAGGGTTCGGGTTACAGAGTAAACAATACCAAACACCGGCGGCTGGCGGGGACCAACATCTTCAGTAACATTTACATCTGCCAACGCTTAATTCGCAAGTGGTGAGGCAATACGCTAATGAGGCTAAGGGTCCTGTACCATGCTTGTGAAATATCTATGATGCCTTATATGAAGTCTGTAATCTAAGCAAGTCTATCTATGTATGGCTTTAAGTTACTGCTTGAAGAAAAGCTCCTTTAGAATTTGATTTGGTAAATATTAGTATTTCACTGACTCAATCACATTCGAAAACGCATAGCAGCCTATAATTCATTGTGACTATGATTAAGCCATCACTGTAAAACACAAGGGTTATTTCCTTTGAGTTAACTGACAGGCTTTCGGTATCAAATATTTAGAACTCCAGCCAAAGGTGGAAATATGGCGTTTTTGTAATGCTTTTGTTGCACTTAATGATAAGTGATTGTTAAATGTACATATGATGTTTTGAAGGATAATCTCAGCTGACTCAGAGACTTTGCACGTGTTTTCCCCCACTCTTTCCACACCCATCCTTCAGTTTTTCTGTTTGTGACATGATCTGCACACTGATAATTTAAAGCAGGTATATAAATAATAACTGTTTGCAATCTTTACCCAATGTAGTTTTCCATTTATTTAGCAATTTTCAGTTTCTATTAATTTCTGGAAATTTTGTACGGAGGTACATTTAATTAACAGTTTCACCCAATAACAGTAAAGCATAGTTATAAAACGTTTCGGTACTTTGATAGATTAATAAGTTCACATTATATTCCATGATATTGGGATGCCAAAATGATTAACATTATTATATAATGTATAACAAGTCAGACAGCAAAAAGCAAAAATTAAAAACGCATGAGCAACATAAATGATGTCAGGTAGTCAGCTTTCAATAATTACAGAAACTGCTTAGTTATCTAACTTTATGAACTAATTGCAATCACTACAGTTTTCTATAATCTACACAAGAGATGGAATCAAAATAGGTGTACAGTATATTCCGTCGGGTAACTGAAATTTGAGAAAACGTCCGTATGGGACAACATCTGTATTCCGAATCAAAAGAGGCCATCTGACGTAGTGGTGTAACGATTCATCGATAGTATCGATGTTTGCATAGTCAACTATGCGATACGAATGCATCAATACAAAACACATTTAGGCAATACATCAGGATATTAATATCGCAAGGGCTGTGATACATCGATGTATCGCCACAAGAGACGATATATCCCGATACTACTTAAGTACTACTGAAAGTTGTAAGGAGTATTGCATTAGGAAAAGGAAGGGAGTCTCTTTGAAATTCTTCTGAAGTGAACCTTGTACTGTGAGACGAACTTAAGAATAATGCCGACCTGTCATTTGAACCCGTGCATCTGAATAGCGGTGCAGTCCATTTTACCATTAAGGTGCCGAGGGTATGTAAAGCGATAAACTGTCAGTGTTGGCATTGTCTTGGTTACTGTGTAACAGTGTTGAATGTACTGGCGAATTGCGCATTTATCAAAATCATCAAATTCAATTTTCCCTTCGGTACGAGTACGCACTTTCCCTGGGCTTGTGAACTTACTGGTACCCATCGCGGGAACGCATTTACCAGGCGCGTAGCAAGCCAATTTTTGTCGTGTAAGCCCGATAGGCTGCAAAGCTGTATATTTAGTTAGTGTTGAGGCCTTGCCCAACTTTCATTTTCAAAATCATGTCTAAGCCCGGGGCTTTTTTCATGGTGATAATTTAAAAAACCCAAATCACTTTATTAGGCATTGGGCTAAAAATGAAATTTTAACAATTAAGGACCTTTGTAATGAAGGTTATTTTAAGTCTTTTGAAGATCTGAAACTCAAATTTGATATTGGAGGAACATATATGGTTTTTTGTAATGTTGATAGTGAAACTTTATGTCATGTATATTGGGAATGTGTTGTAACTCAAACCTTCTGGAAAGAACTTGAAAACTGGATAATCCAAAACAAACAGAAATTTGAATTAAGAAAGACTTTGGTTTGGTTTTTGGTAATAAGCCATTGCTAAATCATATAATCTTTTATGCTAAAAGTCATATATATATACTTGCACTTTAAAGAATAGAATTCCAAAAGTTAATAATGTCTTAAAAATTTTTAAAGACACTTACACGGTTGAAAAATTCATATCCAGAAGAAACAATAATTTTGATAACTTTCAGAGAAATGGTTTCCTTTATCCTCAGTTTTCAATCTCTGACTTAATCTGTAATCAAACTTGAATAACTTTATTGCATTATAATTTCTTCATGCTACCAGTTGATGAACTTTGATCATGCATATGTACACTTTTTGCTTTACTTTATATGCTTGTATTCAATTATGGGAACAAATGAAAAAAAAATCACAAAGAGTTTAAGGTAGCTGGTCACGTGATCATTATCGTATTATAGTTTCAGACCATCACACCGATTACAAATGAGATATTCTTCAAGATCATTAAGGTTAACAGCTGTGTTTGTTCAAACATGCCATAGAAAGTCAAGTGAGTGTATGAGTGTTTTTTTTCCAACACGTGGGCGGACATACATACATACCATTGCAACCGCTTCACAATATATTATATGCACAAATATTCTACATACACAATGAATTTTAGCAGAGTGGGTCGTTTGTTTCCGTAGTTCCACCAGAAGACATTTTGGATAATAGATATCACACTTTTGATATAATCATACACAATTAAGTGTTTCGCCATATATTCTTACAAACTTAGCTGCAAATACTTGCAATACTGCTGACTCACCTTTAAGCAATATTTACGTATTCACTCACTAAGTCTTTTGTCACTCCAGATGTTTTGTATGCATGCGTTGGTTATGTACAGCAAAGTATACCATGTATACAGCTTAGTATTTCTAAGTAACCCACATTCGTCACACTTTGGTGTGAAAGGTGTCTGTGGAGTTTACACAGGACCCTTTGTGTGCCCTGTTGATACTATTTACACTCATATGGTCCTGCTTGTAGGTGCAATATAGCAATTATGTCACTGCATTCACCATACATTACCGATTTCCATATTGCATAAATACCTACACTGAGCACTTATCATCTTAACTTGACAACGACTGGTAAACATCTTTTGTCTTCAACGAATAACCTGTAAACACCATTCGACAGCTTAACCACTGCACCTGTGAGAAACAAATGTACTATGTGAACACCGAGAGGAGAGAGCAAGGTTCACATTTGTCATGTGGAGGCACCTTTAGGACAATTGTGCATGTAGCTATGAGAAGGAGTACCGCATCCTTGAATATGACTTAGTTCTTTGTCAAGAAAATGTATACCAGTTCAGGTATAAAAAGAGGGGTATGGTCTTACAACAGCACGTAGCTCTCTTGATTCCAGCAGCGAGATTCTGACTTGGTTTCTGTTAAACCCGGCAAAGCCATAACATACCATTACATTGATTAACAGTTCACAGAGGTGTCATAGCTCAGCACAGTTATCATTGAGGTACACAGACCAAAATAATGTTCAACACGACCCCTATGAAACTACGTCAGTATTAAGTATCATGTGCACACATCACACGTTGACAATGTTTTTCTCAAACTAATACATCGAAGTGTTCAAACTAATACATCGAAGTGTCCAAACTAATACATCGAAGTGTTCAAACTAATACATCGAAGAGTAAAGAAAGGAGAGAAAAAGAAAGAAAGAAAGAATTTTTTCGTGTAAGCCCGGTAGGTTGCAAAGCTTTATATTTAGTTAGTGTTGAGAGCTTGCCCAACTTTTCAAAATCATGTGTGAGCCCGGGCTTTTTTTCATAATGGTAGCTACGCTCCTGTTTACCTTCGTCCTTTATTTTGCGCAAGGTACTGACAGATATACCAGTAGCATCGCTGGCTTTTTTGAGTGCACTGTGTGTGCTGTCGGAAATAGTACACATGTACTGAATGACATTGTAGGCAACCTCACGTGTTTACCCAATTTAGAGTGCGACATGATAAGTTTCAAATACCTGCAGAGTTTGATACTCTTTTAACAGTCCACTTTACAAGATACTAGTATACACATGCTCGAGCAGAAACACGACATTTCCGAATCATTGCGCAGAAAGTGATTACTGCAAGGATCACAAAAATCACGTGCCCGAAGTTTTCACACCTGTTCCCCCTTCGAGTGGGTAGTGGATCAGTTCACGACACGCTCCCCCTCTCCTTTAACAAACGCGTCTTTCGCGCACCTCATTCTAATGTTGGTTGGACAGTAGGAATATTTGTTTGTATCTGTTACATGAACAAAGTAGTTGGTGTAGAAGTGATAGAGTGTGAACATTTTTCAAACTCTGTGAACTGTACAATACTTGTCTTCAAGCAATTGAAATATGTTTTAGTTGTTTGACAAATAACACCATTTATTCACAACCATGAATGATGTCTTAGCTTTGTTAAGAAAGAGAACAAAGATAAGATAAATTTAGACAGCAGACTTAAGAGTTTTTTCAGTGATTCTGAATTCTGATATAAATTACATTTAATTGTTTGTGAACGAATTGGTGTGGAAACACAACTTTCCAAAGGAAACTTCAGTTACAAATGTATTTTAAGGTGTGCTGAACATGTTTGACTGTACCTTCTTCAACGTGAAATGCTGAAATTTTATGAGATCAACAGCTCTTTAAGTGTGTGTGTGTGAAAGTAACACAGGTTTTAATGAATTTATAACTATTTGTAGTCACGATATGGCTGAAATACTGCCACTGTGACTGTAAACTTTAACTCACTCACTCACTCATGATATATCGTCTCGCCTCATTAAACTGGTATCAGGATGTATCGTCTCTCCACTTCGACTACGAAGCACAGCTCTAATACCAAGTATGTGCATATTTACACAGTTACAACAGCTCTTCACATCAGTAATACATTGTAATCATCTTTTTCGAAAGTATAGATAATGAAATTTGTGCAGCTATGTGAACACACCTGTCTGTGTTTTATTGCAATAAGCTGTCTCTCCTTGTATGTCATATATAAGAAGTGTACCTAAGGTCAATTATTTAAACTATAATGTAATTTCCATTACAAAAAAAGTATAAACGGTATTACCTACTGATCAGAAAAGGCTTATCAGTACCCCACCGCCACCACCCCACCCTAGGCCTACCCCATCCTACACCCTCTCCCTCTCACACACATGCACACACACACTCCCTAACATGCATATCGCTCCGGCCCATAGACCCAATATTGTAACCTTTTAAACAGACATCATGTGTATGTCAAGAAAGGCAGGCACGTTAATAGTGGTGCTCAGTCATGGGTATCACTTCGCCATGTGTTTCTAATGATCTCCGTGCATTATGGCGTGGTCCGACGCGCTAACGAACCCGATGTGACAGTTACATTACAGAACCATTGAAATACATGTTAAAGTAGTGTTAATCTTGTAACACTATATTTACCCATTACCAACCATTTACGCGTGTACTAAATATATGACAAACCTAACCCTGGTCATACGAGATTTCAAAGGTATTGAAATGCATGTCCTACAATCACAGCATTTACATACGTTACACATGCTAGAAAACACATGAAAATAATGGCCAGATTTACACACCTGTGAAATACAAGTAAATACAGACTTGAGTGTTCATTTATTTTAACACCCCTTTAAACGTGTGTAAATCTGACAGCCAGATGATACGTAGATTTCAAACGTTGTTCATATGGCCGCCGGATGAAACGTATATTCCCTAATGTTAGTAAATTTGGGTAATACAGTCATTTTGTGTGGTGTAATAAAATATGTCTAGCCTCATCTTGGGTAAGCTCTATCTTCGTTAAGAGGGAGTTAGAAGAAGCTGACAATCAGGCCGACCTCAATCTCAATCTCTTAAAGTTGATTGATCTTCAAACAAGTTACTTTGTACGCTAGCAATGTCCCCAAGGTCATTGTAGGTCACTAAGAACAGGAGGAAACAGGCGACTTTCAATTCGCAATTTTAAAAAGACTTCGGTCGGTCAACACCAGTTTGGTACACTGAGTAATATCAATAGAATCTTCAGGAACACTTGATAAGCAATTCTGATAGCAGAAGTAACCTTGTTTCTTACTGGTCAGAAATTAGGATCTTATTGCATTTGTCCCCAAAACCGGATCTGCTGATCTGATTGTAACAAGTTTATTGGTATGTGTTTATCACAGATTTCTACAGACAATATCAATGGTAAGATCAACAATGTGCTAAAACAGTCTTTGTCCGATACAGGGCAGGAAATACAGAAGTCGTCTCCCCTGAAACTCTGGGTAGCTGTTCTAGAGGGGTTTCTCGGTGATCTCCCGAATCCCATACAGCTGTCGGGAGCTGTGACTGACGCCATTGCGCAGCTCCGGAAGAGCGGAATGACGTCAGACAACGTCTTCTTGGCAGGACACAGTCTCGGAGGTATGACGTCAATCTGCTGTTGGTAGAATCACACCCAGACATATGAACGTGATGATCACACGCGGCGGAAAATGTTTACATATTTGCAACAATAACAACAACATTCGAAAATAAGCAAGTATATTTTCTGTGCGATTTGAATGTTGTCAAAACATCTCCATTTGAGTAAAAAGTATCTCATTAAATCAAGAGTTAAACAGCAACAAACTCCTTTTAGAGGGTAAACATTAAACCAATTTTAATCTCATATTGTGGTCGACAATGGTGGGTATTGTGAGCAAACCTAAAATGGGGCCGGTTTGCCCAGAAACGAATTGGAAAATCAGTAATTGACTATGCAGTGATCAATGAAAATTCTGTTTGATTGAAAGACTTTTGAAAAAAAATTAAACATACAATACCCTCTCTTGAAAGGCGTCTTTGTTGGAAACCATGGGAAGTCTCATGCCAAACAGTTGAAGGGCATCCTGCTGCTGGCGTCCTACATCACCAAGGGGAATCCCCTGTCCCAGTATCCTCTTCCTGTCCTCACTATCTCCGGCGACCTGGACGGTAACACTCGTATCACCAGGATCGCTGACAGCTTCCAGTAAGTTCAAGGTTCAGTTGCTTGTCGCAACCCTCTTCACTAAAGTCGTTGTGACGAATATGTAGATGATATAACAGAACCATTAATGGAAAGAAAAGACGACAGAAATCCCGTTCTACGCTTAAACTCTTTTCACCAACTTGTGTATGATTAACCCAACCCTACCACACTGTTTTATGCTATGTGCACAACGTGTTTTCCAGAGAGTTGCAGAGCGACGTTGCCAAGAACGCCAACGCTATGTACCATACTCCCGTCGTCATCATGTCTGGCATCAACCACGCCCAGTTCGCATCCGGCACCATGCCCTCCGGGGTCCTCAAGGTCGACCTTCCCGCAGAAGTCAGTGAAGCAACAGCGCACAACGTGATTGCGCAGCACTGCAATAACTTCCTGGTTGCAACGCTTCAGCAGCCGCAGACCGACGTCACGAAGGCCAAGGCCGCCCTCAAGCTGGCGTATGACGCTACTAGCCGCATCATGAAAGTAAGAGATGTTAGACAAACAACCTGTAAATGGGCTAGTAGGGCTACTATTTCTTATAATCATTAAACATGCAACTTTCGTAACCAACAAGGGTATACACTACTGGTTGGTCAGGCTTTGGTTGATGAATGTCATCGATGCTCATGATGTCAGCCACTGGGAATCCTCGTCCAGACTGGATTATTTACAGACCACCATCATATGTCGGGGATATTGCTTAATGTAGCCTTATACAGAAAACAAAACCAACAAAATGACACACGTTACCCAACTCATCACAATCCCCATTCTCATCACAGCCACTGCTCACCCTCAAGACTCTGGACATGAATGACCAGGATGTGTCCGGCTGGACCATCCAAGCCCAGAAGCAGTTGCTAGGTGACATCGCCAAGACGCTGAAGGTAACCGGGCTGTCATCAACACTTTGTCTGTGGCTTTATCGGCAATAAGTAAATGCTGAATCAGCATGTTAGAAGTGCGTGAGTAAATAGCTAAGCATACATCTTCATGGATGACAACATCATGTTTATGCACAGAGCGGCGTTTGGATGTAGATTCTTACACCGCTAACAATGTGAAGTGTCACATCAGTGCCATGACGATGTAAGAATCGATATGTCGAAGAAGTTGTCATCAATAAAGTTGTATGCTTCGTCATGAGGGTCAGTAAAGGTAGTTTATACATGTATATTCGTGTATGACATATTGAGGAGGTCAACTGTTGTATATATGTGTGTAACACACAAAGGTCCACTGTTGTATATCAGTGTATAACACACAAAGGTCAACTGCTGTATATGTGTGTATAACACACAAAGGTCAACAGTTGTTTATCTGTGTATAACACTCAAAGGTCAACTGTTCTATATCTGTGTACAACACAAATAGTTAAATGCTGTATATCCGTGTATAACAAAGATAGGTCAACTGTTGTATATCACTGCACAGCACACAGAGGTCATCTGCTGTCTACCTGTGTATAACAGATAACTAGCAAGGAGGAGGGTGAGCCTGCGTTTTTGAAGGCCAGGGCAGACACAGGCACCAACATCGTCGACACCGTCACCCACGTGTCCCTGCCTCTCAACCCCCTGGATGTCTCCACAAACAAAGCTTCACCAGATCAACTCGAGGCCAAGATGAAGACACGCGAGGCAGTCGTAAAATCTATGTCGGAGGTCAAGGCCGGACCTGGTCCGACCATCACATGCAAGGACATCAACAAGGTGAGAGACTTATGTCCTTGCGCCACATGACCAAAGAGCTTGACCCCGCCCTACTACATGTACATCTCATGTCGCTCATCTAGCTGAATCTAAATTCGACTTCTTCGTGCACTTTGACAACAATGTTCGGCCAAATATCTATATCAATATCAAGACACAAGATATTCCACATGTCATTACAGTACACAGAACTGTTGGAAGTGTCCTCAGTTGCAAACTCTGGCATAACAAGAAATACCACCGTTTCTCTCCCCTGTATGTGTATTGTAATACATGGTGTCACTGTATGGAGATTGTTGTATAGTGTGTGTCACTGTATGGAGATTGTTGTACATGGTGTGTCACTGTATGGAGATTGTTGTACAGTGTTACTGTATAGAGATTGTACAGTGGAACGGTATGGAGATTGTTGTACACTGTGTGTCACTGTATGAAGATTGTTGTACAGTGTTACTGTATAGAGATTGTTGTACAGTGGCACGTATGGAGATTGTTTTTGGTGTGCCACTGTATGGAGATTGTTGTACATGGTTGTTACTGTATGGAGATATTTGTACATGGTGTCACTGTTAGGAGATTGTAGTACACTGTGTGTCACTGTATGGAGATTGTTGTACAAGGTTGTCAGTATAAGGAGATTGTTGTAGTTGACTGTTGATCCTCTTCCCACAGGCTGCATTCCAGCTGGCTCTCAGCTCTTCCTCTAGTGTGGCTAGGACACGCTACCAGAAACGTGCAGTGAGGAAACTGGTTTTCAAAGATGACGTCAAACTTAGCACTGGCATCCAATGGGTGGGACGGACCTTGGGACTGAAGGAAACAGGGAATGCGCTGGAGGTAACTTCTGCCTCTCTAGTGACAGCTGCCGACTACACCATCCCATCTTTCGCTGGCATGTACTACTGCAAGCTGTTGGCTCCGTACCGTGCCATGGAGTGGATCTATGTGGACTCACTCCGAAGAAATACCTCTCCCAGTCTGGTGGGGTGATGTGAAATGTATTTAAACTACCTAAGAAATTTAGACATGTAATATAATAAATTGGTTTACTCTTTTGCATGAATTTTGTTGAGACAATTCCAAGTGATTGACCAGTATTAGTTACATTTTCCGTGTCAACTAAATGTTCACTGTTTCCATAATTACGAATATGACCCGATCTACATCGTTGCCTGTCACAGCACGAACACCCTGATTCAGTTGGGTCAACAACAGTTGGTGTCGTGGCACCAGGGTTAAGGTCAATGATCTGGCTCTGGTGGCACCAACTAGGGTTGATGACCAGCTTCTGATGCTACCAAATATGGTTAATGACCTGCTTCTATTTATATTATCTAGGGTTAATGACCTACTTCTGATGCCACCAACTAGGTTTAATGACCTACTGCTAGTTACACCATCTAGGGTTAATGAGCTGCTTCTAGTTACACCATCTAGGGTTAATGACCTGATTCCGATGGGTTATAAGACACAGACGTACATCACATTTTAGTATATCTTATATTCCAGTATACAACACAACCTCCTATACATACTCTATCACATCGAGTTTCATGTATATTGGATGGGGTCAGTGTGGCAGCTGGTCACCCATCATGATGAAGACCGGTGTCCAAACATAATGTCAAGCTGATTTCTGGTTACCCATGCTGTAACATTACTGCAGTGTTGCTAAAGGCAGCATCAAAGTAAAGCAATGCCATCATGTGGTAAAAGTTTAATGGCAACTAAATACAACATCCATAAACAGATAAATAGAAGAAACCCAATTCTCACGAAATGTGCACCATCAAACATGACAAACTGTTGAAAAGTCAACTTCAATATTTTATTTTTTAAATTAAGATGGTGTAAGTACACCATCCTAAGAGTTAACATGTGAATTTTCAGGACTCAAACTCTAAAAGTAAATTCTGTGTGGTCGGTTAAACTTGACCCCTCATTTTTCACAATGTAATCTACGTTATGCACATAGATTACATACACATGCCAGTAGTTTCTGCAGAAAGCAAGTACACACATGATGTTATATTGTTCATTACTGCCGGGAGTCAGGTGATATGAATAGTCACGGTCAGTATGTGTTCTGTCATCAGAGATAGGACACAGCTTTCTTTAAAACAATAACTTGTGTTCTCAAGAACTTGTGTGCAAGGATAACATCACTTTCAATTCAATTAGCCCTAGCTTACATATATCTACCAAACAAACTTTTATATAAGGCTAAATACCAACATTGCCACAGAAACATTGTTTAAGAATCAAATACAGAATAATGAAGATAACAATTTGTCGACCATTCTGAAAATGTCTTGTAGATTACAACTATTAGTAACGAAAATTCCAGGTTTCTGAAATACAACGAGACAACGCGAGGAACGTGTAATCAAGTAACTAACGAATCATACTGAAAAGAACAGCTACATGGCTCTGTTAAATATCCTGAAATTGTCAAATTAACTGCTTGTGGAATGGTGTCGTAAATTACAACACATTTCTGAAACCCATGGTAATGTGTGCTTCATCATGCGCTGTTAGTTTGAAAGCGCGCCGATAACGACCAGTGGCTTGAGAGGGCTGAACTGTGCAAAGAATATCCTCAAATGACACCCAGATTTCATCCGAACGTCTTGGCCATTTGAAATGACAATCACTGTCATCCGGGTCCACCTCTTTGACCACTCCAAGATACCAATTGCCTTGGTACACAGCAGCAATGAAGTCACCACTGGTAGGTACGACTGTGCGGGGTTGATGTGTAGCAGGAGCTTGCTTCTGCTCAGGATCAATGTGTTCCAGATCTGCTGGATGTTCTGATGAAGATTCTGTCGACGATTCTGCTGTACGTTCTACCGGTGGTTCTACTGAAGGTTCTACACAAGGCTCTGGTGTAACAACATCCGGTCGAGGAGCAGTGGGCTTCAAGATAGAGGAGGGCAACCAATCAGTGTGGTAATTACCATCCGGACACATGGAACAGTAGCAAGATGTGGTTCTTGCCATTATGTTTCCCTTTGATGTTCCAATGATTGCATGAATCTTCATGGTTCCTTTCAAGGGGACTGTGGTCTTAGTCAGTTCCTGAAGTTCCTCCTTGACAGCAGCAATCTCGTCACTGTTGACGAACAGATAGGAGCAGCTTTTGTGGTTCTCCGTTCCCCATTTAAACAATTCCTCGGCATCTTGGATGACAGACTTCTTTTGTCGAACAGACAACTCTGCCAGTCTTGAAAACATTGATTTACGTTTCTCTATAGCTTCGGAATTTGAAGGAAATATCTAATTCTGCAATATTTGTAATCTTCGTTACCACTACTTTGAGACACTGTCTCAATGTAAATAAATGTCCTCTTTATACCGCATATATGAAAAACATAAAATCCTTTGCATAAAGGGCAAAACGAAATCACATCCAAGGAACCTTCATCAATAATCTTTCAACAGTGTGGATGTAAGTTTGTTTCAAAAGTCCAGTCGTCTGTAATCACGTTACCATCAGTGTATTTGCTGCACTGTCTAATATTTCCAAAATATACGAGCAGGGAAGGAATTTATGTATGAACAACATACTATGATGGTATACACATATACACTGACAAGTATACATACCTTTTCTTTGGTCGACAGTCAATCAGATAACACCTTCTGTCATTTGACGTTTTCAAAGTCGTCTTCTTGACGTCAAAGTGCAATGGGCGCTCTAAACCGCGATTTTCACAAAGGGATGTAACTCCCATTTGTACAGGGAAACATCCCAGCCATGCTTACCACCATAAAACAAGGACTTGGATACAAGGTCTTAAATGTGGTAACGAAAATTACATCACGAAAATTACACCTTGACTTTCTTTACCTTGTCATATTAAAATCATGTGTTACTTGACTCTAATCAGGCCATGAGGTTAATGTATATCTGTCGTCTATTGCATGCACAGGGTGGAGACATCGGCAGGCAGTGTAATATTGACAGCAGGACAGTCCCGTAGATTACAGGCTTAAAACAAACCTTTCTTTGAGTAACTTTCGACACAATGACAAAGAATAGCATCCGTAAGGGATGAAATTACTTCCTATAAATGAATTTGTTGAGCAATTTTCAGTTAGTTTGACCATTATACAACAGTTTCTTTGTACATTGTACATGTTTAAATTGAAAAAAAGAAATGTATCGAAGATTACAGAAAATTGGGGACAACATGTCGACACACATATTTTTTTTCTGTTATGGGCTGTTGCAAAGAGGTATATGCCCTTCGATACTGCAAGCACCGAAGGTCTTCATGATACAGTTTCCCCTGACCTACAGTGTATATAATGATTAAGTAGAATGGTTTTATTAGACCACCCCCATTGTGCGACAAGAGCAAAATGGGCAAAACGAGGTGTTTATACTGGTATGTATTGTACTAAACACCATATGTACACATGCTATCAGTTTGAATAAGTGGTTCTCCGTGTAACTTCGAGATAAAAGTCATAGTAAACCCCAAGAAACCCCAAATATTCAACTTAAGTGCCTACGACAAGAAATTACACAATTGGTGCACATTTCGTGATGAATCTGATTATTTTGGGTTGAGTACCATATCCACATCCACATGATACGATCCAATGTTTCAAGCTGAGGACTTACAGGGCTTACATCGTTTTAGCTGGTGCATTGAAGAGTATGGTGGCAATACTAATGAGTGAGAAAAGCAGCCATTTTTTCATCTATATATTCCCATATTTACACTATCAAAAGGGGCTACTGAACACTTTCATAAGATAGTTCCTTGTTTTGTCTCATTATTCATCTGGACATATTCCCATAGTAAACCTTTCCTTTGTGTGTTATACATTTAAATTGGGTAAACATCGAGATGGTAGGTCGCCTGGATACGTGGTTTTTAAACAAAGTCAGTTACTGAACAAATATTGATGTCATCATTTGATAGTTCCAGAGATGGTAAGATATAAAGCAAAATATGTAGAAAGTAAATACGTGGATACACAAATTGCAGTGTAGATTCCACAAAATATGTGTTCATATAAACTCGGATTCCAACCTTTCTATCACCGTCTGTTGTCATTGTGGGCAAAAGTATATGCCGTTCATCGATTCTGTGGTGTCTCAGGATATGGTGTTTACTGTGAGAGGAAAAAGCATGGCTTTAGAGTATGGCTTAAATGTACGTAATGTTCAGCTCCACTTATGAGTAAAGTTTCAGGTTTCGGTACGGTTGAAACTAAAAACACCCAATACATTGGTAAACCATAAATATGCCCCAAAAGGCATTGTCTGCATGAGAGATTCCCACACACGTCGCCTAAGTTAAGGATCCTCTGGGGTCCTTTCGGATCCCCTGGGATCCCCTATCACCACCTGGGAGAAAGAAGGCCCACCTCACCTAACAACTGGCATTGATTTACACTTGTAGTGTCCATTATTGAGGACATACGGATGCCAATACTGTGACGACGCTGCGCATAGTTGGTGTTTGCTTACAGTTTCCTGTTTATACTGGTGTAATCTTGACTGGACTTTTTGTTTGACCATGGATGCATGGTGCACTGATTGTTTCCAGATGTTGCTGGCCTATGAACCTAGTCTATTATGACTACCGCCACGTGTACGGTAAGAAAGATACGGCAACTTGTGCATTAGCAAAAGTGGTACTGAACTGATATAATTATATATATAGATGGTCGAGACAGGTATAATCTGAACCGGATGTAAAAAATATACTTCTTTCTGGTGATGTGCAATTCAGCAATGCAAGGGTACCTTTCACGCGTTCGACGACCATGTGATCAAGACTGGAATAACTCGGCACAACCACGACGTGGTGTCCTGCATCTGTGACGTCGACGTATTCATGTTGAGGCAGTGTGGAGGAAGATCTACATCTAGATCTAGTTACCATCTGCAAAGAGGATGAAGTATTCAAGAAGTTTGCTGATATGGCCCTTTTCCTCTTGATCAGATTGAGAAAGTGGGATAATGTGTAGTGGAACCACTTTGCTAACAGCGTTCATAGGACTGACTCATTGTCACCTATCAAGATTGGTGACACATGTGCCCATCCTATTGGCGCGTGGGATAGCTAGACTCTAACTAGACGTGTGATCTGGACTATGCGTGTATGAAAGAACTATTGTGACAGTGTTTGAAAGCACACACTGTTTATACAAACGTTTAAAACAAATGCCACAAATACTATCCCCTATATATTTGTTCAATGTGTGGTAACACATACAAATTTCAAGACTGGGATCTACCATACCAATCTCGTTCCATACATCCTGTCAAGCATAGTAAACCAACATCATCGAATAACCTTTACCGATCTGTTTACCAAAACATCAGATGGACATTGCATGAGGAGGTCCATTACTCCACTTAATTAGTGCTTAATGATTAACGTAAGCACTATCTGCATCAAATATCCTCCTCGGAGTCTTGTAGATCCATTTGTTCAACTCCAAATTCTGCATCAATGGCTATTCCATTTGCAGATTTGTTTGATTGGTATTTGAGAAGATGGTGAATAACAATACTACAGGCAACACGGTTGTGTCGACGTTGAAGCGACCTACGTAAATACTTCCAGTTATTTGAAAACATTACCGAAAATGATAAATTAAGAAAACATAAGCCAAACATAGCCTTCAAAACAACCGTAAGGTCGACACATCAAAGGTGTTTCACGGTAGATTCTTTCACCGTTGTAAAGCAGGGAGCATGATCTCGATCTCGCCAGACGAGTCACCAGTCTCTCCTCTACCATTCCTACCGAAGACATTCTGCGCCTTCCATGTGCATTCGCCCAGTTCAACCACTACCAGCCAAAGCTGTAAACAAAATCAATAATACCACCCTACAACCAGCACGTAAACCGGGTACCACCAAATCCAAACCAGCGCTTATCTTCATCTCTCTCCCCTGAATAGGAACAACTCCCCACCACATCTCCTGAAGCGACAGGCCTGCACCTACTTCAAGAGTTTTACGCCTCCAAAACCCACCTAAAATCCATGGCAGGAAAACGTCAAACAACAAGTTATATTAACCTGAAGACTGACAATCACAATCTGAGACAACATTATCACCTGCCCCTCATTACATCCAATTTGACAATGCACAAATCTTATCATACAGCCTCAATGACTTCACCAAACGTTAAGTTCCAGAAGCAGTATAAATGCGCTGACCCACAACTCCTCAGTCAACGGAGACCAAAGTTACCACGTTCTGTCTGCCTACAATAAATTAATAAAATAACAAAGCAATAGATGCAACATCTCTAATTAATCTTATTAGCTCTGTATATTCCGTACGGCCTCACGTACATCTGGCTTCCTCCAGTTGTTACTGTATTAATTACAAATGTCCACTGATGTTGTTAATACTTTCATGCACACCATCATGTTTGGTTAATCCCTGTTAGATACATTCTTCTTTCATTTCAGCAATATTTGTCAGATTGTTCTTCTTGACACTTTTCCTTCCTTATAAGTCCCCAAACATTTTTCTATTGGATTTAGGTCAGGGCTATAGCTTAGCCAATCTAATAATGTCATATTTTGGGTCCGAAACCAGGCCTGTGAATGCTTTGAACGATGTTTTGGGTCGTTGTCCTGCTGACAAATCAAACATTTCTATAGAACACGTGAGCAGATTAGATTAAATGTCCCTTTGAGGAGCTCAATCTGTGTACCGCTCACTGTTCATATTCCTTCGAATACACCAGAGGGCGTTGTCCCTAACACAGATGTCATACCGCCCACACGTTAAATACAACTGATACAGAGGTTTTTCAGTTTGTTTGGTCAGAATTTCAGTGTATTAGGGAAACAACCACACAGAACTTTCATCTGAGTAAAATCACATTGTCCCAGTTAAAATTTCTATGCTGTAAGCACAGTTCAATAATCGCTCCTTTTCTGAGTATAAGCAACCTTGACCAGCTATCCAAGTGCTTGGTTTCATTCAAGAGAGACAACTCCGTTAATCCTTTTTCATTAGTTTTGAAGAGTTATCCCCTTTGTTTACTTGCTAGGAGACGACATTTTCAGTGATCCTCGAGTATGGATGATTTAGAAGAGGAAGTTGATTTTAGAATTATTATAACAAGGACATCAGATCAACTAAAGTGATTTCAAGTAGACCGGGCATCCCTTTGGCCACTGTTTATCGTGTTTGAAAAGTATTTGCAAATGGATATGGCATTGTGAGCACCAGGGAGGCGCAGGTAGGCCCAGAATATGGACTGTCGGTGTTGACAGGAGGCGGCTTATTCTTGTTGAACAAAACAAACAGAAGGAGTTTAGAAAACTTAAGGCTGGATATGATTGATAGATGAACTGTGGCTGTTTAGTAAGGGAGACAATTAGAACTGTGCTGCATGCAATGGGTTGGCAGAAAAGTCGAGGAATTCCATCACAGATCATGAAGAGCCTACCGAACAAAGGGCGAAGGTTGAACTGGTGCTTACAACGTAAAGTTTGCAAACGGACGGATGGAACGCAGATGAAAGTTCTGTGTGTAGCTGTTTCTAATACACTGGGGGTACGGACCAAACTAAACTGGCTACTATTATCAGCATATACAGTCCGAAATTTAACGTGTGGGTAGGCATATCTGTGTTGAGAGCAACACTATCTGAGGAATATGAAATTGTGAAGTATTACCTGAGTGTCTCGAAGGATTATTACTCCCCTTCTGCTTTCTAGTATTCTATGAAGATTTTGGATTTTCCAGCAGGACAACGACCCAAAGCTATCGTTACATCGTCACGAAACCTGGATTTCGGACCCAAGCATCTGTTTATTATTAGGCCATGTAATATAACCTAAATCAATAAATGTTGAGCACTATGAAAAGGAAGATGTCCAGAAGAACAATCTGACAATGCTGAAAATTCAATAATTTCTGGTTGTACTGTATTTGTAGCTACCATTTATAGCGTTTTTATTGACAGATGAGGGGTCGATGAATTATATACATAGATCGCAAAACTATAATTGAAGGTCGCTTATGCCACTGAGTTAGTCTGTTTGTTTTTTATCACCAGTGCATTTCCCGGTAAAAGGTATCACGAGGAAAAGAATACTGATTGGGACGATACTGTAAAAACGAAAACACAGGCAAACAAAGCCAAACATATTACCATCTTGCACATTCTCATACGGTATTCAACAGTCCTGTGGTCACAAATCTTCTTTGTTCTGTCACGAACAATTAGAGATGCAAGTATTAGTTCAAAGTGGTGGAGTTAATCCATATTTAAAACTTATCGCATTCGGGGGTTAGTGAAACAAGAGAATAGTTTCTGGGTGCAAATATCAACCAATTCGCCGATCTGAAATGCGATTGTTCTTGCATTATAATTATATTTCAAGATAGAACCAAATAAAGCTGGTGTCATATGATCTTTCTTTGAAATCAAACCCAGAGAGAAATATCAGTCTCCAGTATCTCTCGAAATCCCATTCAACACATAAACGTGACGGAAACCAGCACCATATCCACAAGAAGTATTCGATAAAAAGCAAAGAAAACAACGCACAGTGCTTAGACGCCTTTTTGCAGCTGGATCATCTAATAATGTAATCAACAAATGCTGTACTTAATTCATATCATTTCAGTTTTCAAACCATTATTTGTCTCAATTTGGAAACCATAAATATATGTATGCACCCTGGATTAAACCTGAGATATTACGAACCATTGGAAGCTTAAGTTTTTAACCAGAACTGTGTCAAACTAATATTCAGCCAGTTATCTAAAGTTTTTGTTTGTTTTTGTTGTTTTACGCGCACTCATCAGTATAGCAGTTATATGGCAGCGATCTATGAAATAATCGAGTCTGGACGGAATGATCCAGTGATCAACTTATTATGAACGTAACTCTACTCAGTTGGAATACGATGACACACATGTTAACCAAGTCCAACAAGTCTGACCACCCGGTCCAATTAATTGCTTATCTTGGCTTATACAGGTTTAGCGCGAGGGCAATTCTAGCCTTGAATCTTCACGGGACTCAATACAATCCACAACAGCCATTGTTTAAAACTATTGGGACAATCAGAGATTGTGGGGTAGTGATGGGGCCCATACTTTCCGGCATTGTTGAAGTAATCACGTTTTGTTGTATTCTTCTCAGATTGCAACATTAAGTCATTACAGTGTTTCAACATTCCAGGCCTCAATTAAAACTTTCAAGAAGCTTTGAAGCTATAGTAGCAATATGGAGGAAGTTTCCATATTTGATACCACAGTGACAAGAATGATGGCCTACACCGAATTCCATTTTGACTTCATACACCATACGTTCCCGAATTTATTTCAGATTGAACAAATGACTAGACTTAGCATATGTTTATGACCTTTATATACGTTCACCCATACAGCGAACAACAATGAGTATCACCACTATTCTTTATAGTGGTTCATAAACACATGCTCTGTCATCGTTTCGCATGGGTTGTTGAAGACCAATTCTAACCCGGATCTTTGCGAGGTCAGGTATTTCTACAAACGCCCAAGTAAATTCCTTGTCATAATCGCATAATCCACATACTGAGTCACGGCTGTGAAAATATTTTTTGTACGAGAGAGGTTATGTTCACACTGTAAAAAATGTTTGTTTAAAGGAAGTTAACAACGATCGCGAGTTCCGTTGATCTGTCCTCGTAATGACAGTTTGAGGATTAAATATTTGAGCATTGCGAAAGGAACATTTTATCTATGTCAATATCTTGAAATTTTCTATGAACACACATGGAAGCTGGGTGCATACATATTTTATTACTCTAGAAACGATAATGACAGGCCCTATATGTTCGCAACGAAGCAAATAGAGTTGTCATTAATATGTTTTGGCGTTATGGAATATTTACTGCAAATACATACGATTTACAACTGAGTGAACTGTCAACATTTTTTGTGTAATTCTAATAGTCCCTAGAAACTATAGTTACATGTATTTTTAAAATAATATGTGGAAACGGAAATAAACAGTGCTTTGCCATTAGGCTATTTACATTCACTAAAATTCAAACACATTTTCTTCTGCCCTTTGTGATCAATATCTCCATTCTGTTTTCCTAGCCAACAGATTGCCTTAACGAGACGCTCTGATTGGTGTAGGTATTACTTCAGGTCCACACAAACAGGATTTTCTCATTACTTGCCTGACTACAGAAGATGATAGCACATAGAATTGCTGCGATCTGTATCCTGGGGATCTGGAATGCGCGGTACGCAGTATGTCAAGCCGCAGGTAAGTAATCGATGGACAAGAGCACGATTTTCAAGATCACTATGGTAATTTTATTCTTGTTCACTCTGACAATATCCTTCTCTATCTCTTTGTTGTAGTTCTTTAACGTCGCAAGCGGCAATATTTCAAGCAACCGATCTGAAAATAATTAAAGTTTGGCCAGACAGTCAGTGATAGGTATTATGAACGACGATAGCCCATGCAACCGGGTTTGGATGACATGTTATCAACTTCGCGACTTGTCCTGACCTTTCCAATTTGTTGGTCGTCGCGCGATTAGCTGAATGCTGTTGACGAATCCTAATCCTGGAAATTCAAGGTAAATTCGTGTGTTACTTTTATCAAAATAGCAATTACGACATGGCATTCCTGTGTAGAAGTATGAGCTTTAGTAGCCTAGACTTATAAACGGCGATGAAGTAGAGCATCAATGTTGGTAACCTGGCTGATTGCGGGACATTTATGTTTTATGTTAAACGCTGAAAATCAAATGGACGTTTTCGCTTGCGGCGTCCCCTTCTATCTCAGTCAATCATCCCGGTTGGTACTACGGAGAACTCTGGAAAGGGGACCAGACTGAGGAAGTGGAAATGGCTTCGAATTCGTCGGCTGCATTTTGAGGGAGTCGGGGCTAAGACACCAATTACAGTAAAGAATCAGGTTTATTCACAACATGGCAATGTATGATTTTATTCAAAGAAATCCAAAATTATTACTGAAAATCAGACTTCAGATTGCGTCTCCGTAAATCGAAATTTCTCGAAATCGTTTGTGTATTATAGAAAAATGTCACCGCCTTAGTTAAAGTGTCCGCCATATTTGTGTTTCTAAAGTCACGTTTCAGGTATGCTGGGTATCTTGACGGGCTACGTTTTATGTAATATTTTGTGATACAGGCATTAGCCTGTACATGCATAAAGACGCTACGGAAGGACTGACTGATACGTCTCATGGTGGCAACGGAAATGTTGCTCCACTGTTTACCATGCTTCATTTCCTGACTTGTTGACCATGTTGTGGTTTGTTGGACCGTAAGAGCCAAGCTGTTCCATATGCCGCCTGTACGTCCGGTATAAAACCGAGGAGAAATCAGCCATGACCACACATTAGCAATATCAACGTTTGGACGATGAAAAACCATTGTTCACGCCTGCAAGACTTCACAAAAGGACGAAAACAACTAGATTTAACCACCAAGGCCTATAAACGTTTGGAAGATGGCTCCCGTGTTCACGCTTGTACCCTTTACACCCGTGAAGGTCCAGGTTAGAATGAACCTTCAGTAACCCCATGCTTGTCGTAAGAGGCGACCAACGGGTCGAGGTGGTCGGAGGCTCGCTGACTTGGTTGACACATGTCATCGGTTCCCAATTGTGCAGATCGATGCTCATGCTGTTGATCACTGGATTGTCTGGTCAGACTCGATTATTTACAGACCGCCGCCATATAGCTGGAATATTGCGCTGAGTGCGGCGTAAAACTGAACACACTCATTCACTCACTCACTGTGCCAGCACAAGACTTCATAAAAGGACGAAAGACAACTAGATCTAACCAGGCCTATTCACGTATCGACGTTGTTCTCTTGTTCCGCCTGCTGCTGAAAGTACTTAAGAATGAAGAAAAAACACTAGATTCCGCCAACACCAAGGCCTTCTTTTTGTCCTTGGCGTCTGTCGATTATCTCCCGTTGATGAATGCTCGATGCGGAGGCTAATTAACCTTTCTTAAAACAACGCTGTATAAAACAGAAAAAAAGTTTGAGGCTCAACTAGTTTATCAAGATGGAGATTCACAAGAGTGACAAGAACGTGTAAACGCATTTCTCACCGTTCATATTAACTGATGGATCGAAGAAGACGATGGCAAAGTAGGATTGCCGTACTTCGCCCCAATGAAAAGAAACAAAACTTATATCGTATAGCGCACGCAATCGCTCCATAGCCATAGTTGAAGACCAAGAATAGTTTAATACACGTTGAACGACAGTTTATTGTCTGTTTCTGATTCTAATTCCTATCTCCAGGTACTGAATAATTTATCTTCGACGCATCCACATATTTTTATATATTTTGGGACAATTCAATGATCTTTCAAGCCAATAGACCTTTGTCGCTGGTTGGCATAACGGATAACACAACAGCTGATGTTTCAGCACCAAGCCAGCTTGACACTGTCACACTACTTCTTAAACCATAGAGAGACAACCGGGTTAGAATAGGT
The DNA here is from genome assembly GCF_003918875.1 of Haliotis rubra. NCBI lineage: Eukaryota > Metazoa > Mollusca > Gastropoda > Lepetellida > Haliotidae > Haliotis > Haliotis rubra. Next base: position 378,679 of record NW_025767095.1, read on the forward strand.
CTTCAGACTGACGTAGGTGCGGCGTAAAACAATAACAAACATTTTACATCTAATTTATTCATTAAAAGGCACACCAAGGTATTAAGGAATTATATGATAGTTAACCAACTACTGGGTGAAAGTATTTACGTACCTGTCGTCAGTACGGATTTGGAACCAAGATCCAGGTTAAAATTGGTCTTCAGTAACTCATGCTTTCTTAGAGTGGCGACCTACGGGATCGGGTGCAATTCGGAGGCTCGCTGACTTAGTTGAACACATGTCATCGTATCAATTGCGTAGATTTATGCTCATGATGTTGATCACTGGATTGTATCTGGTCCAGACTGCCGATTATTTACAGGCCGCCTCCATATTGCTGGAGTGTGGCATAAAAGAACAAACCAACCAACAACCCATGCAGATTTGGAAAGGTCATATTACAACGATGTCGGATTGATCATATCAGATATACACAGGAGAATGTTGTTGAGGAGATGAGAGAGAGAGAGAGAGAGAGAGAGAGAGAGAGAGGGAGAGAGAGAGGGAGGGTGGGTGGGTGGTTTTAAAGGTAACAAGGTATGACCAGAAATTATGGGAATTTTTAGGAATATGTTTAATTGGATTTCTAAGTATAAACAACCTTGACCAGCTATCAAGGTGCTTGGTTTCATTCAAGAGAGACAACTCCGTTAATCCTTTTCATTAGTTTGTGAAGAGTTATTCCCCTTTGTTTACTTGCTTACGAGACGACATTTTCAGTGATCCTCAGTATGGATGATTTAGAGAGAGGAGGAAGTTGAGTTTTAAGAGTATTATAACAAAGGACATCAAGATCAGCTAAAAGTGATTTCAAGTAGAACAGACACATCCCTTTGTCCTTTCGATATCGTGTTTGAAAAGTGGTACAAATGGATATAGCATTGTAGGCACCAAGGGAGGCACCAGGGAGGTTAGAAAATGGACTATCGGTGACAGGAGGCAGCTTTGTATTCTTGTTTGTAAAACAAACAGGAGTTTACGAAACTTAAAAGGCTGGATATGATTGATAGAGAGGGACTGTGAGAAACATTTGTAAAGGAGATAATTAAGAACTTAGACTGCATGCAATGCGATTAGCTGAAAAAGTCGAGAATTCCATCACACCGATCCTTAATGAAACCTGAACAAAAGGAGCAGAAAGGTTGAACTGTGCTTGCAACATAGAAATCTTAACTAGGACAATGTGATTTTTCCTCGGATGAAAGTTCTGTGTGGCTGTTCCCTATTACACTGAAATTCTGGACCAAACAAACTATGAAAACCTTTGTATCCAAAACTAAAAGAAAAGTACAGAGTCCGAAATTTAACATTATTGGGTGAGCATATATCTTGTGGTGGAGGGCAGAAAAAGCCCTCTACAATATTATTATTGAAGGAATATGAACAGTGAACGGTACACGAGATATTCTCGAGGGACATTTACTCGAAATCTACTCCACTGTCGTTCTACCTCAAAGAATGTTTGGATTTTCCCAGCAGGACAAGCGACCCAAAACATCAAGATTTCTAAAGCATTCCACAAGAACTAGATTTTGGGATATTATAATTACAAACATTTATTGATTCTGAAGAGCCGAAAACTATAGCCAGAGCACAAATCAAATAAATGTTTGGGGACTTATGGAAGGGAAAGTGTTAATAAGAGAAAAATCTGATAAATATTGCTCAAATGAAGAAGAGGTGTTGGGGTCCGATATTGGGACGGCATGGACATAGGCTTTTAACTTCTTTGATCAATGCGACGCCACTGACTAGAAGGCTTCTACATTCCTGCCCATGGTGACTTGACAAAATGCTAACTGTTCACCTGTACTTTGGTCTAGATTTATGTTCTACTAATATTCGCATTTCCCAATACAGCCAAATGGCATTTGTGAAAAATACAAAATTTACGATAGGTGAGATTTCTCAAGCATTTCTGGTTGCTTTTCGCTTTTCGCCGTGCTTCGACCTGCAAAGATTTGGCCGATTAAAGTCAACGTAAGGCACCTTGCTGTTTGTAACAAATGGCAGGGGAATTTTACTTGCCTAATCATCCCTTGTGACATCCGATTTATTATGCTGAGTGTTGATGTTGCACGGCATAAACCACGTTTCACGTGTTACCGCGTTTTGCACATACTACTGCCTTCACGCTAATGATCCAGCGTACCAATGCTGTTGTTTGCATATTATCGTAGATCGTAGCTCCAGAAACTTTTAAAACATTTGAGTATAGTGTTATTTACCTACAGCATGCGACGCAGCAATTACAATTTATAAAATTCCACATTTTAGATCTAGTTCCTTAGATCATCCTACATGGTATAAATTGATAACATATTTTTTATGAATTTTTATGTATCACCTCTTTGGCGTTATTGATAGCATTTTATAGGTAGGTAGCCTCAATAACTGTACTGATTATCATTGAACCAGCATGTTTTGATGTGCCGTATTTCACTACTAATTGTGAGAAGTTAACTTGTTACTAGCTTGTATGAAGAAAATAAACAACATTCAAGGATAATAAATTTGGGAATGTATGCGCGCCGTTAACGTCATTTACCAATCGGCCCCAGCTTGAATCCACTGTGCGGAGCGTTATTTGCGAACGAAGTAAAGAAAAGGGACAGAGGCCCAGGATCAAGACTCGGAAATGTCACATGTAACATACCATCGTTAACGTTGAAATTTAATAACAGTTTGGACTTCTTACATGGCGTAAACTTAAATATGGATCAACCAGAAAGGAAAAATTGATTGGCAAGAGTGAATCTAAATCTGTTCGTTCCTCAACGACATTGGACTGAACCGTTAAGTGCCGTGACCCGTCCCGAGCATACAATACCCGCGAAATTTAGTCAACGGTGTGCAATCAAAGGGCCGATATATGTGTCGCTCAACATGATACAAACACCAAAGTGACTGAGTATGGTTTTACACCTCTTGCAACAATATTCTAGTGATATCGGCGGGGAGGATACCATGTATAGATCACACAACATATAAAGATCTACACGACCGAAATTCATATTACAACATTTTAGCGCCTCGTGACACCTTCACAATCATTGCATCCGTTTCCTTATTTTATTTGTGGGTGGTGGACAGTTAAGCATATCATAACGTCTTAAAAAGCAGCCTGGTCGGTGGGGTAGCCCTGAGTGGTTAAAGCGTTCGCCATCCCACGGGCTGATTCCCCACATGGGTACAATGTGTGAAACCCATTTCTGGTGTCCCACGCCATGATATTGGTGGGGATATTGCTACCATA